>NC_044496.1:34848771-34851271 GCF_902362185.1 Chanos chanos
GTGTTCTTTCTGTGTCTCTGGTCGGTTATGTGTTTTTGGTTGACCGCCAACTCTACACTATTATAAAGATGAGCTGGGGTGACCCTCTGAGAAGTTTTTATAGTATTAAAGTAACTTTAGCAAAATAGGCGAGGTCACAGAATGAACAACCGTGAAGTCCCCTGTCTCCAGTCATTCGTCTGTTTGGAGCCTGTCTTTTCTGCACTCATCTCTGATGATGGGCAGTGTCTGCGAGGAGTCAGACTAGCCAATACAGTTGGTTTGCCAAAGACGTCCTTTTACATGTCCACGATTTATTCATTTCAAGGTGGTAAAATGAGAAAGTAAGGACAAGATTTTTGTTTTTGATTGAAATGTCCTGTATAAAGATTTATGGCTGCTCTACATTTTCTGTAAACCTCCCTTTTCTACATATTCTCTGGGAACAGAGGCCAATGTGATGATGAGAGAAATTCTGACTCTTTGCTTCCTCATTGAGAATTATCTGAGGTTTATCTTTATCAATTTCTGAAAACGAAATACAATTATCAGCAATTCTCTCTACTCTAAGACTACTGTAAGCTCCAGCGAAACAGTGGTTAAAAACTATTTTGTGAATCTCCTCATTCGCCCAAACAGTTTCCCATCCCATCCCAACACACACACACACACACACACACACACATGCACGCACATGCAATACCACACACACACGCACACACACACACACACACACACTCTGACCAGAGATTCTGTAACAGAGCGATTAACGTCTCCTCAGGCCATGTGTGACCTAATCTGGCTCCAATTTATAAAGTAGTTTGCTGTAACAATGAAGTAAATTAAGTCAAATGAATGTAAAGATTAATTATTCTCTCTAAACCAGAACTGCCAGTGGAAATAAGACTGTGTATTCACTAAAATGAGTTTTTTTCTCCCCTCTCTCTCTCTCTCTCTCTCTCTCTCTCTCTCTCTCTTTTTCGGTACTGGCCAAACAAACTTACTCAGTTGTCAGAGGCAAACAAAAGGTTTCTCTCACATAGAACAAACACCAGACTGGAGTTTACTTAGGATAAACGAGACATACTCAGAAATGAGAAATATTGACACTTTTATTCATATAGACTGGACCATATCCAATAAGAGTTTTTATATTAAAATAAGAGTTCCACCGGTGTTTCTGTCTTGAGTGTGGTCAACAGAAATACATTTACTAAAGCGTACGGCCCAAGAGTAAACCGACTAAAACGGCTTCATTCAGTAAGTCTTCACTCAGGAAAGACAGAAGCATGCTTTTGTCCATAGGTGACACGATAACAGATGCAGACATGATTATTTACGGCGCGGCCATTCCACTGTGCACCTCTTTTTTATTAACAGCTAAGGACAGGAGTAGTAACTGACCTGAGATCAGTCTGAAATGCAGCTTTTATTCACCTTTTTGTTTTCGCTGTCATCTCTGCTATTTTGGCCTCCAATATTAATTTCTTTTCAGTCCACCTAGAATGCATTTCTCTGGACATTTATCATCATATGCATTTCGTTCCTGGTTGCCCTGCAGATTAATGAACTGGCAGGCTGGTAAGAAATCTGCCTTTGAAGGTTTGACCTTCACAGAGACGGTTTGATGTTGAGCTTGGGTTGCTATTTTGTACATCTATGACAACATTTCCGAGCATTTTATTTAGAGCACCCGGAAGCTTAATGCATAGACCCTAGGAGATAAACAAACAAAAAACAAACAAACAAACAAAAAAACAATTAAACAACTTTCAGCTCTCAAAGGAAACAGCCCAGATGGTCTCTCTGTCTATCTTTGTCTTTCTCTGTCTCTCTGTCTCTCTGTCTCTCTGTCTCTCTCTCTCTCTCATTCTCTCTCTCTCTCTCTCTCTCTCTCTCTCTCTCTCTCTCTCTGTCTCTTTCTCTCTCCCTCATTCTTTCTCTCCCTCTCTCTCTCTCTCTCTCTCTCTCTCTCTCTCTCTCTCTCTCTCTCTCTCTCTTTCTCTCTCCCTCATTCTCTCTCTCCCTCTGACTTTCTCTCTCCCTCATTCTCTCTCTCTATCTTTCTCTCTCCCTCGTTCTCTATCTCTTCCTCTCCCTCTGTCTCTATCTCTCCCTCTCTCTCCCTTTCTCTGCCCCCCCATCCAACTCTGTTGATTAAATTCAATTCAGTTCAGACCAGTAAGCTTTCCTGACATGACAAAGTGCTTACTGTATTACCAAAGCGCAAGGAATGCACAAAGAATGTGTTTAACACCAAGATCAACACAAACATGAATGCTCTAACACAGATTATTCACATGCTTTAATAATAATCCAACCACCCTTTGGGATATTCAGAGAGATTCATAGCATGGAAGATCCGTGGAACTGCATCATCCCAGCTGTGAAATTAACAGAAGCCTTTAGGTTTTGTTTTGGTGTTGTTTTCAGGTTCGATAAGAAAGATTTCTGGTCTAGCCATAGGAAAGTTAAGCGTGTTCATTGTTTGCAGTATGAAAGAAGCTTGAGAGAAGAATTA